>NC_090266.1:32365309-32402809 GCF_040414725.1 Anabrus simplex | reverse complement strand
AAGGTAGTACAGTAGGAGAATTTGGATTGGGACAAAGGAACGAAAGAGGAAGTCGGCTGGTTGAATTCTGCACTGATCATAATTTAGTCCTTGCCAATACTTGGTTCAAACACCACAAACGACGGCTGTATACGTGGACGAGACCTGGAGACACTGGAAGGTATCAAATAGACTTCATTATGATTAGGCAGAGATTCAGAAACCAGGTGTTGGATTGCAAAACTTTCCCAGGAGCAGACGTCGACTCTGACCACAACTTGTTGGTCATGAAATGCCATCTGAAGTTGAAGAAATTGAAAAAAGGAAAGAATGAAAAAGATGGGATCAAGACAAGTTGAAAGAAAAGAGTATGAGGGATTGTTTCAAGGAACATGTTGCACAAGGACTAAATGAAAAGGCTGAAGGAAACACTATAGAGGAAGAGTGGAGAGTCATGAAAAATGAAGTCAGTAGGGCTGCTGAAGAAATGTTAGGAAGGAACAAAAGATCAACTAAGAATCAGTGGATAACTCAGGAGATACTAGACCTGATTGATGAACGACGAAAATACAATAATGCTAGAAATGAAGAGGGCAGAAAAGAGTACAGGCGATTAAAGAATGAAGTGGATAGAAAGTGCAAGGTAGCTAAGGAAGAATGGCTGAAGGAGAAGTGCAAGGATGTCGAAGGCTGTATGGTCCTGGGAAAGGTAGATGCTGCATACAGGAAAATCAAGGAAACCTTTGGAGAAAGGAAATCTAGGTGTATGAATATTAAGAGCTCAGATGGAAAGCCACTTCTAGGGAAAGAAGACAAAGCAGAAAGATGGCAGGAGCATATCCAATAGTTGTATCAAGGTAAAGAAGTAGATTATTTGGTTCTGGAACTTGAAGAGCCTGTTGATGCTGATGAAATGGGAGACCCAATTTTGAGGTCAGAGTTTAACAGAGCTGTGAGTGACCTCAATAGGAACAAGGCACCTGGAATTGATGATATTCCCTCTGAATTACTGACTGCCTTAGGAGAAACCGGCATGGCAAGGTTATTTCATTTAGTGTGCAAGATGTATGAGACAGGAGAAGTCCCATCCGATTTTCGGAAGAATGTTGTTATACCTATTCCCAAGAAAGCCGCTGCTGACAGGTGTGAAAACTTATCGCACCATTAGTTTAGTACCTCATGCCTGCAAAATTTTAACACGTATTATTTACAGAAGAATGGAAAAACAAGTTGAAGCTGAGTTCGGAGAAGATCAATTTGGCTTCAGAAGAAATGTAGGAACACGTGAAGCAATCCTGACTTTACACCTGATCTTGGAGGATTGAATCAAGAAGGACAATCCCATGTACATGGCATTCGTAGATCTAGAAAAGGCATTCGATAATGCTGATTGGACCAAGCTATTTAATATTCTAAAGGTGATTGGGATCAGATATCAAGAACGAAGAATTATCTACAATCTGTATAAAAATCAGTCTGCAATGATAAGAATCGAGGGCTTTGAAAAAGAAATAGCATTCCAGAAAGGAGTGAGGCGAGGCTGCAGTTTGTCACCCCTCCTTTTCAATGTTTTTATAGAACAGGCAGTAAAAGAAATCAAAGAGGAATTTGGAAAGGGAATCACAATCCAAGGAGAGGAAATCAAAACCTTGAGATTTGCCAATGATATTATTTTATCTGAGACTGCAGAAGATCTCGAGAAGCTGCTGAATGGTATAGACGAAGTCTTGGGTAAGGAGTACAAGATAAAAATAAATAAGTCCAAAACAAAAGTAATGGAGTGCAGTCAAACGAAGGCAGGTGATGCAGGAAATATTAAATTAGGAAATGAAGTCTTAAAGGAAGTATATGCATATTGTTACTTGGGTAATAAAATAACTAACGATGGCAGAAGTAAGGAGGACATAAAATGCAGACTAGTACAAGGAAGGAAGAGCTTTCTTAAGAAAAGAAATTTTCTCTCTTCAAACATTGATATCGGAATTAGAAAGATGTTTTTGAAGACTTTCGTGTGGATCGTGGCATTGTATGGAAGTGAAACATGGACGATAACTAGCTCAGAAAGAAAGAGAATAGAAGCTTTTGAAATGTGGTATTACAGAACAATGCTGAAGGTGAAGTGGATAGATCGAATCACGAATGAAGAGATACTGAATCGAATTGGTGAGAGGAGATCGATTCGGCTAAATTTGACGAGAAGACGAGATAGAATGATAGGACATATCTTAAGACACCCAGGACTTGTTCAGTTGGTTTTTGAAGGAAGTGTAGGTGCTAAGAACGGTAGGGGTAGACCAAGGTATGAATATGACAATCAGATTAGAGCAGCTGTAGGATGCAATAGTTACGTAGAAATGAAGAGATTAGCACAGGATAGGGTGGCATGGAGGGCTGCATCAAAGCAGTCTATGGACTGATGACTCAAACAACAAGAAGTCATTTTATTCTCTTATTTTCATTATTCCGTAAGGATGGCTAAGGAGTGAAAGTGTAGGAATTGTGGGTGTGGCCAGGCATTGCGGAGTATGACGGAGGAGTTGGAGAGTCTGAGTAAGATAATTAGGATTCTCTTAGAGGTCAGCAAGGAAGGTAGGCCTCCTTCGAACAATGTACAGGATGCAGTAGGTGTAAAGGTGGAATGGGAAGGAAATGGGGGAATTAGGTGGTCTAATGTTATTCCGGGAAGGACATTGGAGGATCAGAATTCAGGACCGGCGTCTGTGAGATATCGGTACAAGTCACTGCAGTAGAAAAACAGAGCAAAGAAGAGGAACAGGGAACTGTTGCTGAAAAGTGTGGAAGTTGGAGGAAAGGAAAAGTTAGGAAAGGAAAATGTGGAGTACAGGACAGGAAAAGACAAGTGGAACAGGGTCGTGGGAGGGAGAAAAGGGAGGAGGAAGTAGCTTCCGCAATCATCAGGAAAGATAGAGCTGATAAGGATGGGAGGAGATCATATGAGGTGGACAGGGTTGTGGCTCTTGTCATAGGGGATTTTCTTAGACATGTTGAGAAAGTATGTGGAGGAAAGGGAACCAGGTTGGAGTGTTATCCAAGAATTATGTAAAGGCAGATGTTGAGGAAAGTAGAAGAGAAGGAGGAAGAGAAGGTGGTAGTGTTTCTCATTGGTACCAAAAACGTAAGAGAAACATAATTGAGGATGTGAGGGATCTGGTAAATGCAGCACAGGTGAGGTTTAAGGAAGCATAGACCGTTATCAGCTGAATACTCTGTAGGAGGGATACTGACTGGAAGGTGATTGGTGATTTAAATGAAACTGTGGAATGAGTGACTGGGAGTTAGATTTCTAGATCCTAATGGGTGGGTAGGAGATAGTGATCTCCACTCAGATGGCCTTCACTTTAACCGCAGTGGTACCCATAAGTTGAAAAATTTGTTTAGAAGGGCTGTATGGAGGTACACTCAGGAAAACCGGCTGGTCTGGAGAGCGGTGATAAGGGTACATGGATCTGGAAATCAAGTAGGGATGACATAAAAACGATAGTGTTGAACTGTGGAAGTTTTGTAAAGAAAGGAATAGAATTAAGTAATTTAATAGATACATACTTACCATATATGGTAATTGGAGTTGACTCATGGCTGGGAAACGATATAATGGATGCAGAAATATTCTCACGGAAATGGAGTGTGTAACGTAGAGATAGTATAGGTATGGTAGGAGGGGGATATTCATTCTGGTGAAAGAAGAATGTGTAAGCTACGAAAAAGTTAAAGATGACAAACATGAAATTCTAGGTGTAAGGATCACCTCTAAAGATAACAGGCAACTTGAAGTCTTTGGAGTGTAAAAACCGGGAAATGGCAGCGCTGACGCTGATTCAGAATTATTTGATAAGATAATCAGTTATGTGGGAAACGATATGGAAAGGAACGTGATTGTAGCAGGTGATCTCCATTTACCAAACGTCAATTGGGAAGGTAATGGGAACGACAGGAAGCATGACGAACTAATGGCAAATAAGATAATATGGGAAGGACAGCTGATTCAGAAAGTGATGGTACCAACTAGAGGGAAGAATGTCCTGGACGTGGTGCTGGTAAAACAAGATGAGCTCTATAGAGAAGCCGAAGCAATAGATGGTATTAGTGATCACGAAGCTGTTTTTGTCGTAGTTAAAAAGAAGTGTGATAGAAAGGAAGGTCTTAGAACTAGGACTTGGGCCGATGACCTTCGATGTTAGGCCCCTTAAAACGACAAGCAAGAACTAGGACTAATGGGCATTACCACATGGCTGATAAAGCAGGAATGAGGGAGTTTTTAAAAAGTAACTATGATCGCTGGAAAACGGTAATTAAAAATGTAAACAGACTCTGGGATGCGTTTAAAGCAGGTGTTGAGGAACGTAAAAACAGCCTTGTACATTTAAAGTTGGTAAGGAAAGGTAAATACCCAATTTATTATAACAGAGAAATAAAGAGACTAAGAAGGAGGTACAGATCGGAAAGAAATAGAGTTGGAAATGGCTGTGGAAGTAAGGAGAAATTGAACTAACTTGCTAGGAAATTGAATCTAGCAAAGAAGTCGTCTAACGATAAAGTGATGGCAAACATAATTGGCAGTCATACATATTTGAGTGAAAAACGGAAGTGTATGTAAAGGTACCTTAAAGCAGAAGCAGGTTCCAAGAAGGACACTCTAGGAACCATTAATGAATAAGGGGAGCGTGTATATGAGGTTCTTCAAAAGTATTCAAAATTAAGCAGAAGTATTCAGCCAGCAGTATGTAAAGACTGTTGGTTACAACGATAATGTCCAGAGAGAGGAGGTGATTAATATTAAGGAAATATTAACATTTACACATGATAACAATGGCATTTACAATAAGATACAAGAGTTGAAAATTTAAAAGCGTCTGAAATTGATAAGATTTTTTTTTTTTTGCTAGGGGCTTTACGTCGCACCGACACAGATAGGTCTTATGGCGACGATGGGATAGGAAAGGCCTAGGAGTTGGAAGGAAGCGGCCGTGGCCTTAATTAAGGTACAACTCCAGCATTTGCCTGGTGTGAAAATGGGAAACCACGGAAAACCATTTTCAGGGCTGCCGATAGCGGGATTCGAACCTACTATCTCCCGGATGCAAGCTCACAGCCGCGCGCCTCTACGCGCACGGCCAACTCGCCCGGTGATAAAAATTTTTGGGATATACTAAAGACAATGGGTTGTGATATACTACCATATCTCAAGAAATTATTTGATTATTGTTTTCATGATGGAGCTATACCAAATGAATGGGAAGTTGGTATAGTAGCCTCTGTGTATAAATGAAAGGGTGATAGACATAAATCTTAAAATTACAGGCCAATCAGTGTGACATGTATTGCATGTAAGCTTTGGGAAAGCATTCTTTCTGATTATATTAGATACGTTTGCGAAATGAATAACTGGTTCGATAGAAGGCAGTTCGGGTTTAGGAAAGGTTAGTCCACTGAAGCTCAACTTGTAGGAATCCAGCAAGATATAGCAGTTATATTGGATTCAGGAAGGTCAAATGGATTGTATCGCTATTGACCTTCTAAGGCATTTGATAGGGTGGATCATGGGAGACTACCGGTAAAAATGAGTAAAATTTATTGTACTAGTCAAAAGAGTGACTAAATGGGTTGCTATATTTCTATAAAACAGATCTCAGGGGATTAGAGTAGGTGAAGCTTTATCTGAACCTGTAATAATTAAGATGGGAATTTCTCAAGGCAGTGTTATAGGACTTTTATGCTTTACATGTACATATAAATTGTAACCGCTTTTCAGTGGTTACACTCTACACAGTTAAGAAAAGGGATAAAATTAAATTACACGGCACCTTAAAACCTTAGCACCAAGTAAAACATCAGATGAATTGTGCCAATAAAAAGAAAAGAACATCAGGTTGGACAACGTAACCACTAGGATAAAGGAATGCGGAGCGGGTCTGGAAAACCTACCAGGGCCACTGGGATATGGAGAATGTGGGTTTCCAGAGATATCAACGGTGATCCCATGACTCACGATACTATTTTCCAAAATAAATATTACAAAGAAAATTCGGAACCAAATCCATCTTTCCAAACAATCCAGTTACGCTATTTCCAAAATACAAATTAGATGTAGTTGCCGAGAGCTTTCCTTTTAGACCAAGAGGTTAACTAAAGATATTTTAACATAATGCAACTTCTACAATACAATTTGGGGGCTAAGAGGAACCACAGAATACAAATACAATATTAAATGAACGTTAACGCGCTTTGTGACAATCGCGCCACATAATGGAAATAGGGGGAATTGAGAAATATTTAAACTTGGCTCAGAGGCCAGTTTAACTTGCTCCCATAACAAAATCACTTCTGATGTGCGGCAGAGGAGAAACTAGCGTGCATCAAGTGCTACGGAGTTCCTAGAGGCAAACCCCGAGGGAACTGAAATTAATCTACAAATTACATGTTTTGCAAAACTAAAGAAAAGGGGAACGCCTTCAAGGCAAACAGGCAGGCCCAGCTGAAGAGCTAAGGCATCTGAGAAATTGAATGGCGATTCTGGGTGAGTAGGGCAAACTCCTATGTGAAAATACAAGCGAACATTAAATATAAATTAAGGTGGAACTGAAACGAACAGTGCTTACCCCAAGGTAGCCCATCTCGGTAGGGATGATTCGCCGACGTGCGTCTGATCGCTGGACTGACGAGAAAACGAAAGATCACGAAATCTCGCCTCACTTTCTTAAGAAGGCAAGGTTGGCCCCGGTGTGATCACCGAGTGACCAATCAGAGCACAGGAGTTTTCCTATCGCCAACCAGATCCGCCAATCAAAACCCTTTATCACATCGCGATATTCTCACAATATTCTAGATTATCACCTATCTCTAATCGCGAAATTTCCCATCTTCCAAAGTTAGTAAAGACATGCTTCTAGAATCGACAGGGTCCGACACACCCTGTTCCGAAAGTCCGCCTGACAAAATTTTCCAGAACACTACGAAATATCACAGAACAATAATAATAAATTTTACAATCTAGGAGTTACCTTTCCAAATTTAGATAGATAAAGGGAATACAAATAAAATATTCTACAATAATATTTTAAACCATCTAAGTTAGTAAACCTTCCTTGACAGAGACATATTCCACAGGTCTCATAAATGATATGACTAAAGAAGTGGAATCAGAGATAAGGCTTTTTGTGGATGATGATATTCTGTATAGAGTAAAAAATAAGTTACAAAATTGTGGGTAACTGCAAAATGATCTGCATAATGTTGTGAGATGGACAAGCTAAGACATCTGAGAAATTGAATGGCGAGTCTGGGTGAGTAGGGCAAACTCCTATGTGAAAATACAAGCGAACATTAAATATAAATTAAGGTGGAACTGAAACCAACAGTGCTTACCCCAAGGTAGCCCATCCCGGGACGGATGATTCGCCGACGTGCGTCTGATCGCTGGACTGACGATTAAGCGAAAGATCACGAAATCACGAGTTAGAGGTCACGTTGTGAGTTTCACAAATAGGATAACTCCTCTCAGTTTTAATTACCGCGTTGACGGGGTGAAAGTTCCTTTTGGGGATCATTGTAAGTACCTAGGTGTTAATATAAGGAAAGATCTTCATCGGGGTAATCACATAAATAGGATTGTAAGTAAAGGGTACAGATCTCTGCACATGGTTATGAGCGTATTTAGAGTTTGTATTAAGGATGTAGAGGAGAGGGCATACAAGTCTCTGGTAAGACCCCATATAGAGCATGATTCCAGCGAATGGGAGCCTCACCACGATTTCTTGATTCAGAACAGGAAAAATCCTAAGAAAAGCAGCTCGATTTGTTCTGGCTGTTTTCCGACAAAAGAATAGAGTTACAAAAATGTTGCAAAGATTGGGCTGGGAAGACTTGGGAGAAAGAAGACGAGCTGCTGGATTAAGTGGTATGTTCCGAGCTGTCAGTGGAAAGATGGCGTGGAATGACATCTGTAGAGTAATAAGCTTGAGTGGTGTCTTTAAAAGTATGAAAGATCACAACATGAAGATAAAGTTTTAATTCACGAGGACAAATTGGATCGAATATTAGTTTATAAGAAGGGGAGTTAGGAATTGGAATAATTAATCAAGGGAAATGTTCAACAAATTTTAAAATTAATTGCAATTATTTAAGAAAAATCTATGTAAACTATAGATAGGAAATCTGCCACCCGGGTGACTGCCCTAAATGCAGATCAGTGGTGATTGATTGATTGATTGATTGATTGATTGATTGATTGATTGATTGATTGATTGATTGATTGATTGATTGATTGATTGATTGATTGATTGATTGATTGATTGATTGATTGATTGATTGATTGATTGATTGATTGACGGCTACGAGGTTTGGATCGCGTAGCTGTTAACTTGTAATCGGAAGACGGTGGGTTGGAGTCCCACTGCCGGCAGCCGTGAAGATGATTGTCCCTTGTTTCCCATTTTCACACTGGGCAAATGTACCTCACGGTACCCGTTTGTGTCGGTGCACTGTAAAAACTGAAAATACTATTTAGTATTCTAATTCAGATGTCTATTTGTTGAGTATTTTGAAATGATATCTGTTGAATTTAACTGTGCTGTGCCCGGATTCATGGCTGAATAGTTAGCATGCTGGTCTTTGGTAAGTGGTTTCAGGTTCAATTCCCGCTTTGGTCGGGATTTATAACTTTCATTGTTTAAAGTTTCTGGCTCGGGGGCTGGGTGTTTTTGCCATATTCGACATTAGAATTTATCCTCACTGTCGCGCAGGTCGCCAATAAAAATCTGCACCAGGCCACCGTTAACGATTTTGTGTAGTCCATTGCTATGAGCGGGTAATTGTGGAGATTGTCCCGTTTACGTTTTGAACGGGAGAGTAGCGGAACTTGTATTTATCTTGTGAACATTGCATTCTGTTGTTTTTTGTGCTCCGTAGAAATGTCTCGGGATGTATATTTGAAGCAGATAAGACAAGTGGGAGTCGTTGAGAATCACTGTAGTATTCGTTGCCAAAGGTGAAGCAGTTTTGCTTCCAACTCAGTTAGGTGTTTCGCTTTTTGATCAATTTCCATGCGAAATCTTCCGGTCATACAATTACCTGTGATTTTTACAGTGACTTAGTTTTCTGCATTGACCTCTCGCATTATTTCTTAACCTTTCTCTTGACCTCTTTCCTTCATTGAAGCCCTCTGTTACACTAGATTATGGATTATTAAACATGGATTTAATTTTTTTATTGCTCCAAGATCCTTGAAGTTACAAATTTTATCTATACGTGTTACATTGATCATTTGTTGATTTATTGAGATAACTGGAAGAAGTCAGTGTGATAGCCGTTCATTTGAATTTGAAATAAAATTTCCTCCAAGCAATAAACGGAAGTCAGAAAGGAAAGATAACATTTGTAGATGGTATTTAAAGTAAGGCAGATATTTTGCATATTGTTAAACACCATACAAAGTAGTATAATTGCTGGTGAGGGCCACCTCGTCGTTGACACTGCTGCTCCCTATCGGCGAGGATAGTACATATCAGAAACCCCCACCAGACCTCCGTCCATGCAACTTTGATCCCATTCCGAAACTTAAGGAACCGTTGTATGGGACGAGGTGGTCATCGTAACACATATCGTTGGCAGGTAACCAACATCCACGAAAGTTGTCAATGATTTCACCATCGTTGGCAAGGAAACGTTGGTGACGCGGGGGACTGTTTTCAAGGGCAAATAATTCTATAGGATTACAGTATATTTGTGATTTCTTCCAAATAATCCTTACTCCCTCTGACCCGGAATGTTGTTCTTGCTAAGACAAAAGTAAGCCTGCCTCTCCCCATAAATATTCGTCCTTTGTTATATTTCTTGTATAGAAAACTCAGAGAATTTCATGGATCGGTAAACTCCTGTTTATCTTTTACAGTAAAATCACCATCACCTTTCCACGGTTTGGTTACCCCTCGTGGTTATAGAAAACCCCTACGGCATGGTGAAGTTCAGTTTTGAATTGAGATATATCTGAATGTTTAAGGTAAAGTCATGAATGAATCCTACTAAAAGATACCTTTGAGAGGATCCCACTCGATGCGTGGAAGAAGTGCTTGAGAAAGGCTGAGAAACTACAAGATGAAACATGAAGTGATGAAGCTCGAGGGAGAGCTAAACAACATGTTCAAGAAGACAAATTTCCAAATGATGATGAAATTTAAAATGTGTGTGACTACTGTGAATAAAATTATGACATGTACTCTAGAAGTAACTGCATTTCCTTTTTTCAATTAGGGCCTACGTTATAATTTGTATTTATAAATTACTTCTCTTTGAAATCAAGTAAAAGAATGGGCGATGAAAATGTTCGATAAATAAATATGACTAAATATTATAAAAATTAGAAAAATAATGATTTTCCGTAGCTTAGGTGTATTACTATGTGACGATTGCAATGGACTTTGTATGAACTGTTGTTACAACTTTAAGTTTGCTCGACTTCCTTCATACTTGAAATAGCGTTCATAGCATCTCCTCAGATCAATATGTTGGCGTGATACTGCCTGAGTAGCATTCTATCTTATTTTTAGTCTGTTGTGTACTACTTGTCCGCCTCAATTGTGTTAGTGGTTAGTGTGATTAGCTGCCACCGCCGGAGACCAGGGTGCGAATCCCGGCTGTGCCACGAAATTTCAAAAGTGGTACGAGTTCTGGAACGGGGTCCACTCAGCCTCGAGATGTCAACTGAGAGAAAGAGGTACGATTCTCAACTCAGCCATTCTCGAAGTGGTTTTCCGTGGTTCGTACAAACAGAATTTTGAGCACTGAGTCCATTTGAGCTTGTAAATACCTGGTAAGCCATATGCCTTAAGTCTATGTGATGGAAATTGATTTTACGAGCATTAATGATCTTGTTCCTTGTTCTGAATGCCGTCTTTCCAGAATATTTGAGCGAGTTCTGAGTAAAACTTGTTAATGTGCAAGCTGAATGATACGAATCCTATCTCGTATATTTGAAGTGTTCAGTGCCGCAGCTAGGGACCTCGCATATCTCAACCAAATATCATAACTGCATCGTTTGACATGTTCCATACATTCCACGTTAACTACCACTACAATTGGTTGAAATTCGTGCAATATAGCCACCTGGTCAGCGTTTTTGTCCTGAGTCAGTACCCGAGGTCATTGACCCGGCCAAGGTCACTGACCCTATGACGTCATGAACACGTGACGTCGCGGCCACGTGCTATTGTTTACAAACAAGACCACATGCTCTTGACAGCTGTCATCTTGACAGACCCTAACCTCAAACTTTGAACAAGAGAACGTCGCTAACCTCACTGCTGCCATCCTAACAGGTCCTAACCTTACCTTTTGTGAACAATTGCACGTGGGTAACCTCACTGCTGCCATCTTAACCACGTGGGCGCGGAATGTGAGTAAGTGACATCATGACAAGCTCTAACCTTACTTTTTGGCCACGTGGGTGCGGAATCTGAACAAGTGAACGTGGCTAACCTCACTCTTGCAATCTTGGCAGGTCCCATATTTGGCCACGTGGGTTCGGTATTTGAAAATGTGAACGTGGCTAACCTGACAGCCGTCATCTTGACAGGTCCTAACCACGTGCACTTGTTTTGGCGCGTATATTTGGAAACGTGTGCATGGTTAATCTCACAGTTCTTATCTTGACAGATCGGCGCGGAATTTTTGAACAGGTGAACACGGCTAACCTCACTGCTGAAATCTTGACAGGTCTTAACATCGTGCACTTGTTTTGGCGTGGAAGTTTGAACGATTTGACGGGACTTAGCCACGTGCTTTTACCAAGCGGAATTTTGAACGATCCTAACCTCACTGCACTCATCTCGAAGGGACTTAGCCACGTGCTCGGAATTTTGAACGATCCCTAACCTCACTGCTGTCATCTTAACGGGACTTAGCCACGTGCTTTTGTGAGGTGCGGAATTTCCGACACTACCTTGGATTGGCCTACCTCAAAGGTCTCTAGTTTTATAGCAAGCTGCCCCTCTAGACTATCTTGGAGGGGCCTAACCTTAGAAGTCTCGAGTTTTAAGACTAGCTGCCCTTCTCGACAAGTCCGTTCCCGAGGGGTCTAATGACCCTAGTTTTAAGGCTAGATGCCCTTCTTCTCCTGCCCCTTCCCAACACCATCTTAGAGGGTCCTAACCTCAGAGGATCCTAGTTTTAAGGCTAGCTGCCCTTCTCGACATGGCATCATCTTAGAGAGACCTAAGGACTCTAGTTTTATGTCTAGCTGCCCTTCCGGACAAGTCCCTTCCCCGTTACCATCTTGGAGGGGCCAAAGGACCCTAGTATTAAGGCTAGCTGCCCTTCTTGACATGTCCCTCACTGCTGTTATCTTAACGAGAATTAGCCACGTTCATCCTCCTCCTCACAGTTTTACGGATATATGCCATTCTGCGCATTACTATTTTTGGAGGAAGCCTAACTAAACCTTTGCTAAGGATTTACGTCTCCATCCGACGCGTGACCTCCCCTCCTGAACAAGATAAAATATGCTGTTAATTAATCCTGTTACAGAGGATCGTAAAATGAATTGCGTTTTGCCCTCTACGAAGAGCGTTAATTTTTTGTGTTCAGAACATATATAATCTGCTGTTATCTTACAGTAAATAGTTTAAGAGTCAGCATACATTCCCACCGTTTTCTGAACAGAAAAAAAATTATCTTGATTATGAATATATGTAGCCGCCTCTGTGGTGTAGTGGTTAGCGTGATTAGCTGCCACCCCCGGAGGTCCGGGTTCGATTCCCGGCTCTGCCACGAAATTTGAAAAGTGGTACGGGGGCTGGAAAGGGGTCCACTCATCCTCGGGAGGTCAACTGAGTAGAGGTGGGTTCGATTCCCACCTCAGCCATCCTCGAAGTGGTTTTCCGTGGTTTCCTACCTCACCTCCAGGCGAATGCCGGGATGGTACCTAACTTAAGGCCACGGCCGCTTCCTTCCCTCATCCTTGCCTATCCCTTCCAATCTTCCCATCCCCCTACAAGGCCCCTGTTCACCATAGCAGGTGAGGCCGCCTGGGCGAGGTACTGGTCATACTCCCCAGTTGTATACTCCGACCAAGAGTCTGAAGCTCCAGGACACTGCCCTTGAGGCGGTAGAGGTGGGATCCCTCGCTGAGTCCGAGGGAAAAAGCCGAACCTGGAGGGTAAACAGATGATGATGATGATGATGATGATGATGATGATGATGATGATGATGATGATGATGATGAATATATGTTAGGAGGCTGGCGCGCTATTTCGTTGACAAAAACACAAGAGAAATTAACACGCAAGTGGATGATGATTGCATGGAATATAAATACCTCTCTCTCTCCTTATTTGGCGAATATAACATCCAATGTATGACGCAAACAGAATGAAAATTTATGGATCAGAACACTGACCTCTCTGTTTAATTTACAAAGTCAAACACATTCAACAGAAAAAAATCTGTATTACAGGTATAGATTCGAACTCTGATCTCTCTGATTTAGTCGCCATGACAGAATAAAAACATTATGGATTCAAACCCTGTTCTCTCTGTTCACCATTAGAATAAAAAAGTCTCTAATACATGCAACACATGGAATCGAACTCTGGTCTCTCTGATTAATGCTGGAATAAAAATAGCATACTCCTTATTTTGTGTGACACAAAAACATAACCACTATAGAAATCTCTTTCTTTTACTGTGATGGATTCGAACACTGATATGTCTGTTGAATGTTAGATTAAAAACAGAAAATCTCTTACACATGCAACAGAAAAATCTGCAGTACTGTAACGGTTCAAATCCCGTTACAAGATGATATCTGTATTATTATTATTATTATTATTATTATTATTATTATTATTATTATTATTATTATTATTATTATTATTATTATTATTATTATTATTATTATTATTATTATTATTTTATCTGTGATATTGTTACTATTATTGTAATTATCAGTCTTATTTAATTCTATTTTGCAATGCCTGTTGCTTGCAAGATTGTACTTAGATGTATGCATATATACGTATGTGTAGAATAACACTCAATACCTGTACAGTGAGAATTGTTGTATATATCAGAGATTGGGTGTGACGTTGGTGCATTGTGCAATATTGTTGGCGATTCTGCCAAGTCATCGCCACTCCATGGCTACGGCATTGTATTTATTTAGATATGCGCTCAGAGAGTCAGCCGCCCAGGGCTATTTCACCACTGGATGTAATATCTGTCGCGTAGGTGGGAGTATGTCATTGTTATTTCTGGAGATTACGTAGCTGTGTCAACCAACGTCTATATAAGGTAGCTCCATATTGTAGCGTCAGTCATTACTTATACGGATGCAGTACAGTGAAGAAGTCTACTAGATCAAGAGGCCTTAGTCGGTCAGTCAACGAGTGTGAACGAGAGATGGAGAAGACTCAGTGAGCCATTAATTAGTGGTCATTGAGAGAGTGAGGCCAAAAGTTGGTTGGTCGCTCACTCAGTTGAAGACGCGGACGCAAGGCTTACCAAGGAGTCAGAGAGGGCAACCCTGGACCTGCCAAGAGGTCATACCATATTGACTTACAAAGAAGTCAGATGATATGGAGAAGAAGCAGTCACAAAGATGTATCACCAAGTTAGGCGTGACACATCTACAGTAAACACCAGAGCAATGGATTACGTCGTAATTACACTCAAAGTGTTGAAGGTACAGTCAAGTGAATCAGTGAGGGAAATATTTCGTATAAATTGTTAAATGTCCGGTCAAGTAGAATTCAAATTCATGCCTAGTTTCTTTCAGTTGCAATGTCATAATTTCATATTCTCATCTGTTTTATCGCAACAAGACTCACTATTTTTTGATATATTATTTAAAGAATATATATTGTTCTATCAAACGAATTCATAGTTTTATTTCATTTACAGTAAAATATCTTAACCTCAAAATGAATGGGGAAACCGAACGCCAATCTCCTTTTCCCAGAACTTATATGGTATGTTGTCAAAAGTAAGCTTATTACCCCACACCCTAGAGATAGTCAAGATTCTCATTCTATTATTGCTGCACTGATTGGCAGCTGGCGCCCTTCAAATAACGTATGTGTAAGTAAGCAGGTAACAAGTAAGTGTGAGTACAAGGTTCGACGAGTGTGTATTTTATTTAATGAATATTAATTTTCATAATTTCCATTATAAATGCAAATATTCAGATTTTTCAATTTAATCCAGATTTATATATGTTTCAAAAGTAAGTCAGACAGATAGAATACTCACAATGTGTCGACGCAACGTGGGACTCGAATAAATTCAGTACTTGTTCTGAATGACAGCATATCATAGGTTCATTTTGAGAAGAGTATGCGCATTTAAGCCAACGGAAATTATTACCGGTAAATGTCAGGAGTGTAATTTTGTGATATATATTTGTATTTTGGGGATGTGTCAAGGGATTTGAAGAGGGAAATTAATTTGAGATCGCGTACTATCACTAGTGAACCAAAGATGGACAAGGAAGACAATAACAAGTCATGTAACGACGAGGTCATTGTTTCTGCGGACATCCAAGGTGAAATTCAGAGTAGGGAGCAGGTGAATACGATGGAAGCTTCTGAGATAATTCAGGAAAGTGCAGAAATTGAGAAGCACACTGAAACTCAAAAGGAAATCGCGGGGGGAATGAACCAAGATTTTATAAATTTAATGATGGCCAGATTTACCGAGATCAGTAATGAAAACTGTAAGAAAATAATTGATACTAGTAGCGAAAATTGTAATAAACAGAGTAACTCTCTAAGTAGTAAAATGGAACAAATAATTAGTAGTAACGAAAATAGTAAGGAAGAGATGAAAGAATTAATCAGTACTAGTAATGAAAATTTTAATATACTGATTAACTCTGTGAGTAGCAAAATGGATCAATTAATTAGCAGCAATAACCAAAATTGTAATGTGATCATTAGTAATATAGATACTGAGATATTAGAGATAAATAATCAAACATCTAAGTTAGAAAGTAAGTCAAATGAAAAGTGTGTTGAAATGGAAGGTGAAATAGAATTGGATCGGAGCAATATTCATACTCAAATTGAGCATAGCAAAGGAACTTGTACAGAGAATATCAAAGAATTAAGTGATAAAAGTTCTAGTAATCGGGAAGAAATTCATGAGGTAGTCGAGAAGAGATTCGACAAGATTTGCAATGCAGTTGGGGAAGAGATGGGGGAACAGATTAGTAGAAATGAGCAAGTTGAAAGCAAACTTGTGGAGGTCACCGAACTGCGGAACGAACAGGAAACGCTATCACAGCAGGTAAGAGAAAGAGAGGAAGAATTGAAGGAAGAAGTGAGAAGAGTGTAAGAGAATTCTGAGAGAGCAGCGGAAGAAGAAGAAGAAGAAGAAGAAGAAGAAGTTGTGAACTGCCAGGGTGTGATACGGCAAGAAATTAGAGGTGAGACAGCTTTAGAGGTGATAGTAGCGAGTGGTTTGTTCAGTAGGGATCGTGATTTAACCAAGTTTTCTGGAAAACAGTTTAATACTATAGAGTTTGTGAAAATAGTTGAGAAAAGATTTGCAAGTAAGTTGAGGAATAATATTATTGAATGGGAATACGTGCTGGAAATTTTGTCTAATGTTTTTATCGGTGAAAGTAAAATATGGTTTCGAGTGTACTGGGATAATATGTCTAATTTAGAAGAGATTAAAGTGTTCATTGATAGGCTTTGGGAGGAATGTGTGCTAGGGCGCGCGCGAGAGAGAGAGCACATGATAGCTGGGGAAAGTAGTATAGTAGAGAGAGAGGGAAAAATGTTAGCCGTGTATCAGAGGAGAGGGGGTGATCATGATGAGCAGAGGATTAATAGTTGTGTCAATGGTGAGAGGGGTCAGAGGAGTAACCAGAGAGAATTGGAAGATGGGAGGCGTATGTATTTGCGTTATGATAGAGAAGGACAGAAGAGTAATCGGAGAGAATTGGAAGATGGGAGGCGTATGTATTTGCGTTATGAGAGAGAAGGTCAGAAGAGTAATCGGAGAGAATCGGAAGATGGGAGGCGTACGGATTTGAGTTATCAGGGGGACTATGATAGTCTTAATATGAATGTTATCAAGGTGTCGTTACCGAGCCAGAGCATTTTAGATTCACAGGGAATCGGGTAAGTTAAGTAGACAGGCTGAACGTAGTAAATGAACAGGTATGTAGTGTAAGTAGTTATGTAGTGAAAGTAGATTTAAGAGTAGTGTGATTGTGACCTAAGTAGTGTTAAGTGAGATACTTAAGTAATGACGTAGTCGTAGATAATGAAGTAATTAATGGTAGTAGTAAGTTCGACGTAAGAAGTGTTCTGTTAAGTGATGTAAGTACTTGTAATGCCGAGAATATGATGTATGTAGTGAGGTAGTCGATGATGGAAATTGTGATATGAAGAAGGTAAGTGAAGGTTCTATTAGATATTATAACAGCCGTTGGATAAGTCACAGTGAGTAAATAAGATAGCGGTACCAGTAAATTGAAGATAATTGTAAGTTTCAGCCACGCCTTGTTGTACCAAAACTTGTGTATTCAGTTGTTTTAGGAGCTAACTTGGTTGCAAATCATGGAAGTAGAATAGACTTTAATTTAGGTATTGTGTATTTGTTCTGGGAGAAAAACTAGCAAAGAAGTACAAGTTCATTATGATGGTCTGAGGTAAGTGTTTGGTAAAGTGTGTTCTTTGAAATATATGAGAGGTCAGTGAAGTTGTTCCAAGTGAGAGGAAATGTTTCGTTGGGTGTGTTACGTGCCTGTACGACCTGTATCCGAGGGATAGTCGGTAGGAGGCAGTGACGTGAGGTAATTTGAGTGAATTACAGGAGGAGAAATTGTGTTCGATGTTAGGTAAGCATCGAGATGTATTTAGTGGTTAAGTGAGGAAGAACACGTATATGAACATGAATTTGTAGTAAATGACCATTCATCATTTGTGGGAGGTAAGTGCCCCATTCAACTTAAATGTGCTAGTGAAGTCTAAGAACAAATAAACATTATGCTGGATTACGGAATAATTGAACCATCTTGTAGCCATAGTGTTGATTCTTTAATTGTTGTTGCCAAGGAGGATGTGATTTTTGATTCAGTTTGAGTGACAGAGTGCTACTCAGAGTTCCATTTTCATCATCTGCAGGGGCGGGAAATATGTTGAAGTAAAAATTTTTTATCAGGGGTATTTCACTATTGTGAACCGTATCGGAGAGTGTGCATATCCTTATAAATTCAGGAAGGGGATATGTCGGTATTTATAGCATTATACGTATATTTAAAGAAGTATTTCACGTGAGATTTGTTGAAATAAGAGTAAGATGATTAAATTTTGTGAGAAACTGGCAAAATAAAATTAACATCTGCGATTTGCGTGTGAACCAAGTGTCGTATTGGTGTATTGGAAGAATAAGTGCTACATTGTCATGTACTGTGTGACAAAAGCGTAGAACAGGACATTGGACAGTTACTGCGATAACAATATGCGAGAAAAGTTCTCATATAAGTGAATTTTCACAAAATATTTTGATATGTTAAATAAAAGGAGAAGAATGTTGTATATTGATTGAAAATTATTTGTGTGTGTTAAATTAAGGGCTATGCTCTTGTATATTGTATGAGAATGGGACACTGGACAGTTATCTGCGGTGACAATGTGCGAGAAAAATTCTCATACCTTTGATATTTTATAAAATGTATGGATGTTGAAAAAGAAAATTATTGTTGTATACTCATTTAAAGTGTTTATATGTGCCAGTGTTTTTGATATATATATATATATATATAATTTTGTTCATAAATCAATCGATTCTTTGTTCTTCGATTTATTTATGAGGGAGGCGAATTGTAACGGTTCAAATCCCGTTACAAGATGATATCTGTATTATTATTATTATTATTATTATTATTATTATTATAAGATATTATTATAAGATAAGTTATAAATAAAATAAATAAAAAATTATTATTATTATTATTATTATTATTATTATTATTATTATTATTATTATTTTATCTGTGATATTGTTACTATTATTGTAATTATCAGTCTTATTTAATTCTATTTTGCAATGCCTGTTGCTTGCAAGATTGTACTTAGATGTATGCATATATACGTATGTGTAGAATAACACTCAATACCTGTACAGTGAGAATTGTTGTATATATCAGAGATTGGGTGTGACGTTGGTGCATTGTGCAATATTGTTGGCGATTCTGCCAAGTCATCGCCACTCCATGGCTACGGCATTGTATTTATTTAGATATGCGCTCAGAGAGTCAGCCGCTCAGGGCTATTTCACCACTGGATGTAATATCTGTCGCGTAGGTGGGAGTATGTCATTGTTATTTCTGGAGATTACGTAGCTGTGTCAACCAACGTCTATATAAGGTAGCTCCATATTGTAGCGTCAGTCATTACTTATACGGATGCAGTACAGTGAAGAAGTCTACTAGATCAAGAGGCCTTAGTCGGTCAGTCAACGAGTGTGAACGAGAGATGGAGAGGACTCAGTGAGCCATTAATTAGTGGTCATTGAGAGAGTGAGGCCAAAAGTTGGTTGGTCGCTCACTCAGTTGAAGACACGGACGCAAGGGCTTACCATGAAGTCAGAGAGGGCAACCCTGGACCTGCCAAGAGGTCATACCATATTGACTTACAAAGAAGTCAGATGATATGGAGAAGAAGCAGTCACAAAGATGTATCACCAAGTTAGGCGTGACACATCTACAGTAAACACCAGAGCAATGGATTACGTCGTAATTACACTCAAAGTGTTGAAGGTACAGTCAAGTGAATCAGTGAGGGAAATATTTCGTATAAATTGTTAAGTGTCCGGTCAAGTAGAATTCAAATTCATGCCTAGTTTCTTTCAGTTGCAATGTCATAATTTCATATTCTCATCTGTTTTATCGCAACAAGACTCACTATTTTTTGATATATTATTTAAAGAATATATATTGTTCTATCAAACGAATTCATAGTTTTATTTCATTTACAGTAAAATATCTTAACCTCAAAATTAATGGGGAAACCGAACGCCAATCTCCTTTTCCCAGAACTTATATGGTATGTTGTCAAAAGTAAGCTTATTACCCCACACCCTAGAGACAGTCAAGATTCTCATTCTATTATTGCTGCACTGATTGGCAGCTGGCGCCCTTCAAATAACGTATGTGTAAGTAAGCAGGTAACAAGTAAGTGTGAGTACAAGGTTCGACGAGTGTGTATTTTATTTAATGAATATTAATTTTCATAATTTCCATTATAAATGCAAATATTCAGATTTTTCAATTTAATCCAGATTTATATATGTTTCAAAAGTTAGTCGACAAGTTAGAAAGTCACAGTACAGGTATAGATTTGAACTCTGATCTCGCTGATTTACTCTCTGTAACAGAATAAAAAATTCATGGATTTAAACCCTGTTCCCTTAGTTCATCTTCAGAATAAAACATCTCTAATACATGCAGCACATGGGATCGAAGATTCGAAATTTGATCTCTCTGATTTAGTCACCGTAACAGAATAACAAATTATTGTTTCGAACCCTGTTCTCTCCGTTCATCGTTAGAATAAAAAAATTCTAATACATGCAACACATGGACTCGAACCCTGTTCTCACTGATTAATGCAAGAATAAAAATACCACAGTCCTTATTTCGTGTGACACAAACACACAACCACTATAAAAATGTATCTTTCTATTACTGTGATGGATTCGAACACTGATCTGTCTGTTGAATATTAGATAAAGAAAGAAAATCTCTAACACGCACAACAGAAAAATCTGTATTACAGATACAGATCTGAACTCTGATATCTCTGATTTAGTCACCGTGACAGAATAAAAAGTCATGGATTGAAATCCTGTTCTCTTAGTTCATCGTCAGAACAAAAACATCTCTAATAAATGCATGATATGGAATCGAACCCTGTCCTTACTGATTAATGATAAAATAAGAATACCTCACTCCTTATTTTGTTTGCTATCTACACATGATTCATAACACAAACACACACAGTTACCGTAAAAAGTTACATGCGTGAAATCGAACACTGAAAATCTCTGACGTGTAAGATAACAACAGGCTATACACGATAACAAACGCACTACTTCTTATTTTCGATTGTATACTTCTTTGATGTTATACGCACACAGCACTCTGTATCGTAAAACCAAACACACTCAAAATACGGAATTGATTGTAGGAAAAGCAAATGCTGTGATGTAGCCTTACACACGTACGTTTTATCACTACGCGTAAAAACACACGAGTTTTAGTTCTCTGCACACTTCATTAACAGATATAGCAATTACACTTTTAGTATTTAATTTGGATTACGTGAGATACTGACATGTGAAAAGGGGAAAGATTAAATCATATATTAACTTTTTTATGTGAAGCCATAGAAAAATGATCGAGATACACTGAGATATCCTGCTAACACATCACTCGCTGCATGACCGGATGTAACAGCTCAGCATTCTCGGGTAGTGTCTGAGCTTGTCAGGACACTATTCCATTATTATTATTATTATTATTATTATTATTATTATTATTATTATTATTATTATTATTATTATTATTATTATTATTATTATTATTATTATTATTATTTAGAAATTGCTCTTACCTGTGGCGATATCTTCAGCGGCTGGCCTCTTACCGTGAGACCCCGGGTTCGATTCCCGGTGAGGTCAGGGACTTTTACCTAAGGGCTGGTTCGAGGTATACTTAGTCTACGCGTTTACAATTAAGGAACTATCTGACTGTAAGACAGTGACCCCGGTCTAGAAAAACCAAGAACGTCACAATAAGACCTATCTGTGTCGGTGCGCACTACGGCCGTGTCCTTAATTAAGGTACAGCCTAGAGGAAACTACGGAAAACAAGTTTTTATGGCTGCCGACAGTAGGATACGAACCTATTATCTCCCGGATGCTAGCTTAGCGTCCCTAATCGCACTGCCTACTCACTCGGTCGGTTTAGTTCCTTCTATTTACTGCGCCTTTTTCAATTTCCCCAGGGGATTTTCACTTCGGACCGTGGGTTTGCGACCACGGCGCCCTTAGGTGAGTCCTCGATTTGCCTCTTAAAACAATAATCACAACTGGGCGACACTAACAGCAGAGCTACTCCCTCTCTCGGTAGTATTATTAATATTATACCTGCCTCTGTGGATCAGCAGTACTGTGTCAGCCTCCGGATCCCAAGATAGCAGGTTCAAACTAGGCAGAGGCAGTCGGATTTTTTGAAGAGCGGGAAAACTCCACTCGACACATCATGTCGTATGACGTCGGCGTGTAAAAGATCTATGGTAACACATCTTTTGTTTACGAGACAAATTTATTAAAACTCAGCTATAGACACCCAAGAGAGATTCAGTTTTCTCTGCTATCTAGTAGCCCTAGGTTAAAACAGGATGTCGAAATCGACAAGCAGATAGCCAGATGGTGTGAAATTAAAAATCCCTGCACACGGTAGCTGCGGCTATACGATTATATATATATATATATATAATTCGCTGGGGCCATCAAGGACCACGTTAAGTCTTGTTGCATTTGACACGGAATTTGGCCTTCTTTAGAGCCCAAATTTCCCTCCTTCTTTGTGAGTGGGCCTGCTTGCGCTCCTCTGTCCAAGGGGCACCGTGTCTTCTCTTCAGTTGCTCGTCTCGGTTTAGCCCGTTCGTCAATATTTTCTTGCGGAAGAGATCTCTGTTAAGGGCGTCTTCAGCTGAGATACGTAGCATTTGCAGGTCTTCATTGGTATTTCTAAGCCAGGGAATTGTGGTTTTGGGGTTTGAATCAAAAAAGTGAAAGATTTCTTTGGTTAACTTTCTTCCGTCCATTCTTTTCAGATGACCGTAAAATCGTGCCCGTCCTTTTCTGATTGTGTTGGTAATTTTCTCTATTTTGCTGTAGACTTACTTGTTAGATCTCTTTTGATGGATTCCATTTCTGTACTTTGATCCCAAGATTCCTCTCACAATTTTGCGTTCTCTTTTCTCCAGTTCTTCAAGGAGTCCTTTGTTGGCATTTAGAGACAGGGTTTCGGCTGCATATAGAACTACCGGCTTCAGAACTGTTTCATAGTGACGTATCTTGGTGTTTTGGGAAAGGCATTTTTTGTTGTAGATTGTGCGGGATGTTTGGTAGGCTATTTCCAGTTTGCGTACTCGCTCCTGAAGTTCTTCTTTGTCCAGTCCATTTTTCATGATGATCTCACCCAGGTATTTGAATTTGTCTACTCGGGTGATGTCCCCGTATTTTGTATGGAGTTTTGGTGGAGCCTCTTTGATGTTAGTCATTACTTCTGTTTTCTCAAACGATATCTGCAAACCGGTTTGTTCGGCAATTTCCTTTAAAATTTCAGCTTGAGCTCTAGCGGTTTCTATGTCGTTTGAGATAAAAGCAATATCATCGACAAATGCTAAGCAGTCTGTTGCGATCCCCTTGGATTTGGTTCCTATTCTCAACGGACTGTAGTTGGTTTCCTGTAATCTCACCCGCCAGGTTCCGATGATCTTTTCAAGAACACAGTTGAAGAGTATCGGGGATAGTCCATCACCTTGATGGACTGCTGTTTTGATGTCAAAGGAATGAGAGAGACATCCATGGAACTTCACCTTGGATTTTGTATCGGTCAGGGTGGCTCTAATTAATCGGTTTGAGATTTTGGATCTGTTCAGCTGTTGAGCGACCTTTTCTGAACCCTCCTTGGTATTCACCTATTTGACGTTCGACTTGTGCTTCCAAACGCTCCAGGATGGCAAGTGATAGAATTTTGTAAGTCACGGGTAGCAAAGATATTCCTCTGTAGTTGTTGATGTTCTTCATGCTACCTTTTTTGTGTAATGGATGGATCAAAGCTATTTTCTAATCTTCGGGTAGGGTCTCCTTGTTCCAAATTTCTTCTATTTGCTTTTGCAAGATATCAAGTGATTCCTCTGGGGCATATTTCCATAGTTCTGCTACTACTGAGTCTTCCCCCGGCGCTTTGTTATTTTTGAGACGGGCAATGTGGCGCTTGATTTCATCTCTGTCGGGTGGTCTGGAATCTGGGTACCTGAGTAAGGGTTCCTTGGTCTCAATGGCGCTTTGCGGTTTAGAGAAATTAAGTAAATTCTTGAAGTAATCTGCCAGAATGCTGCGATTTTCTTCATTTGACGTCGCCAGTGTGCCGTCCTTTCGCTCAAAGCATACAGATGGTGGTTTATAGCCAGTGAGTTTGCGTTTGAAGGCTCTGTAGTACTCTCTGCTTTCGTTCTTCCTAAAGATTTGTTCTATCTTTTCAATGAGAGATTTTTCGTATTTACGTTTCTCAGTTCTGAACACCCTAGCTGCTTGGGCACGTTGGGTTTTGTAGGTTTCCCAATCATTTTCTGATTTCGTAGAGTAGTACTGTTTCCACGCATTGAGTCTTTCTTGGAGGACTGATTCGCACGTACCATTCCACCAGGCATACTTTTTGCTTCTCTTGATTTCTGCTACGTCTTTGGCGGCCTCAACAAGGAGACTTTTGGCGTTGTTAAAGTCACAGTCATTTGGTCTAGCCTTCTCCTGGAACTCCTCGACCCTTTGCCGAAGTTTATCATTGTCGAAGCGTGTGATCTGTTTGGTCGTCTTCCTTGTGTTTGCGGGAATTGGTTTGAATTTGATAAGAGACATATAATGGTCTGAGGCCACATTGATGCCTTTCTTTACCTTGGCATTCATAATCTCAGGGCTGTTTCTCCTGGAGATTGCAACATGATCAATTTGGAACCCTCCGAGAGCTTGGACGGGAGAACGCCAAGTCATTTCCTTTCTGGGTAGATGGCGAAATTGGGTCGACATGTCCCGCAGGTTGTGATTTTCGCAAATGGACACCAGTCTTTTGCCGTTATTGGTTCTTTTGTGAGCAGGGTAATTTCCTATAACTTTCTAGTACTTCTGTTCACGACCTAGTTGGACATTGAAGTCACCCAAAAGAAGCTTGACATGGTGTTTGGGGATTTTGTTTAATTTTTCATCCAGTAGGTCCCAGAAATTATCAACTTCGTCTGGATCAGACTTGTTCTTATCGTTTGTAGGAGCATGTGCATTAACTAGGGCGTAGGTTTTGTTCGCGCATTGAATTGTGAGTATAGACAATCTGTCATTCACAGGTTCGAAATTTGCAACCGATTTAAGGATCTTGGTTCTAACAGCAAACGCGGTTCCAAGCATCACAGCTCCATTGAGGATTCCTCTTTGCACTTTGCTCTTCAAAAATCGGTAGCCTTCGGATTCAAAAATCTCTTCATCTGGGTACCTTGTTTCCTGTACGGCCATTATGGATATCTGATTTTCGTGAAGAGCTTTGGTGAGGGTTTTCATCTTGCCAGTTTGTGTAAGTAAATTTATGTTTAACGTTGCTAGAAAGGTTTTAGATTTTGGCCTGAGTTTATGACCCTTCGGGGTACACCGAGACGCTCCGACTCGTCTCTTGCATGATGTCGAGTCTCCCCCAGAATCCGAACGAGACTCGTGCGCCGTGGCGTTCACGACGAGGGATTTATTCGAAGATTTACCCCCTGGGGTATGTTTCTTGAAATGTTGTGCCATCATGCCTTTTGACTTTACTTTGCTTTGGACGGGTACCCATCCTTTGACAACTAGGGTTGTTAGCCCTAGAGGTTGCCTCAAGATGTTTTCTGGCTTCTGGTCATTTACTAGTCTTCGCCGTAACCCTGGCAAGGGACCAGTTTTTTTTCACGGTGGTATTTTGTTTCCCTACTACCCTCTGACTCTGCTGGCGGCAGAGCCAGCGAGCTTCCCCAATTCCAATGGAACGCGCCCGATGGAGGTAACCGGTAAATCCCCACACGGGCTATACGATTATTATTATTATTTTTTATTTATTTTGAATTTCCTCAAGTAGATAGGTTTTACGGCGACAATGGGGAGAGGAAAGTTCTAGAAGTGGGAAGGAAGCGGCCGTGTACTTAATTAAGTGACAGCCTCAGCATTTGCCTGGTGTGTAAATAGAAAACAACGCAAAACTATCTACAGGGCTGCCGACAGTGCGATTCAAACTCACGATCTTCCAGATGCAAGCTCATAGCTGCGTTCCCCTAACCACACAGCCAACTCGTCTTTGTTATTACAATACACAAGTCGCTAACGTGCATCAATTTAAAAGTCCTAAGCCTAACTGCATGGGCAACACGGCCCCCGTACAAAAATATATAATCAGCCTTTCCTTATTACGACACCAACGTGCGTCAAAAAATAATAAATTTTATTACTTTATGTCATTTCAATCGCAAGCGCAAAAATCATTTCAATGTAGTCTTGGGCATCCCTTAACAGAACCCACATCTTATCGACCTTATCAAAGGTATGTAAGTGTCAGCAAGTATGCGTTTCCTGTCTGCGCCTGCCTTCCCTGCACGCACTACCAAATGACCAAGTATATGACCAAGCGTATGTAAAACTTAATGATAATAATAATATTAGTATTATATTTGTGTAGTCTAGATTATCCTTTATCGCTATTAGCTCCCATATAGTTCTACTCAGCCGAGGACAGAGCTGGCCGATACTTCACCATCTAAGCGTGTTAAGTTTTTAACTGTAGTAGTTATTGCTGAAACACTTACTACAACAACACAAGATCTACCTTCTTTGTCTGAAGTTATGATCACGCCAGAGTATCGTAAAGAGTTTAAGACTTTTATTCGAAATACCTATGAATCTCTTTGCTCTGTATATATAGAAAATCTCTTTACAAGACAAACTGACACAACCTACGGTATTCGGTATGAAGACGACTGTTTCTAGATAGGTAATGCAAATGTTGAGATTAATAGCAACAGACTCATCGTAAAAGGTGTTAAATATAAGCCTACCAAAGGTCTCTTAGAACTTCTTCTCTAACGAATACTTGACAGGGATATAATTTTACAGGATGATCTTAAAAATATAAAGCAATACTTTTTGCCACTGACAACACGACGTAATTACAAGAGGACAGGAGCTCTAAATGCAAATAAGAGTCACAATTATCGAGAGTTTATTTCTAAGTTGTTTCCGTCACATCAACCAACTGAACGTGGTCTTAATGTTATCTAAAAGCCTTTGCTGCCGTATGTAGACTTAATATATTGGAATGACCCTAACTTGCTCGTTAAACAATTACAACTTCTAAGAGCATCGCAAGATGTTGGTCACACAGGTCACCAATCAGAAATTCCAGAAATAGAGAGAGAATTACGACAAGCGGGTATTAATCAGTAATGGTTCGTCAAGATAAGACCTCGCCTGTAAAGATAAGCATGGCACACGAGTTACATAAACCAGCACGTCGAACCTACTGTCGCAGACGCGTTATTACACGCGGAAAAGGTTATGTCTGGCAAGCAGACTTAGTAAAAATGATTCCATATTCCTGTATCAATAAGGCGTATAAGTATCTACTTACTGTCACCGATATGTACTCTTAATTTGCTTTTGCACAACCTATGCGTTCTATGACAGCAGCTCAAGTCACAGACTGAATTAAGCATATTTTTAACAATAGAAACGCTGCCCAAGGCTACTTCACAACAAGGATTTTTCTTCTTAGCTCAAATGACTTGGCATTCATCACTACTCAACTTTAAGTAATCTCAAAGGAAGTGTTGTTGAACGCGTTAATGGTACATTCAGAACAATGATGCGACGAGAATTTACAGCTCAAGGTTCATAACGTTGGATTGAACTGCTAACTAGACTTGTGTCTACCTACAACGATACACCTCGCCGCACTGTCGGGACAAAACCACGTCTTGTTACAAAGAATACATCACGCTTAGATGCTATTCATCTTGAAATCAAAACGGCTGATCCGCACCGCCATCGCTTTTAAAAAGGTGATTTGTTCGCATCAGCAAACACAAGTCTATCTTTGCAAAAGGACACACCCCTAACTAGAGCACTGAAATTTTTCAAATCTTGAGTGTTAAGCTTACCAATCCAGTTACATATTTACTTCGTGATCTCAGAGGACAGCCTATCGAAGGAGGATTCTACATCGAACTACTGGAGGAAACAAAATATCCTGATCACTATTTAATCGAACACGTTATTGGACGTTGTGGAAATAAACTGTTTGTCAAATGGCTTGTTTTAATAACAACTTCAATTCATGGATTAATAAAGAGGATGTAATTTTAAACTTTGTTTTTATTCTCGAACCTCTACCTCCTATTTCATCTACGTCATAAGACATGATTAAACTTGCAAGTCAACATTATTGATACATGATAATTTAGGACATGCTGTAGGGTACGATTCATATTAAAACATTAAACAACATCTGCAATATGTTTCAAAATTTGTATTTATTTTAAAATATATACATTTTCGTTCTGTCCTATCCTTTTTTTCTAGATTATTATAGTGCCTTCACTGTTTCATGCCAATACCTAGTGACAGTTTTCCTTTCATTGCACCGGCAACGACAAGTGCTGCTATCTTCTCAGCAACTGACGCATTAGGTGACGACACAACCTGCATAGCTTTACGAAGCAGATTTTCATCAGCTACACGTCTTAGTTCAGGATTGTTTTGACGATCAGCAATGTCGTGCTCTTTGCAGGCAGCATCTAACATATTAATACCAGGATCACCATGTGCCAAGTGGACGTCAAGTCGTTTCCAGGGCCTCAGTAATGGTAACTAGGAAGATGAAGATCAAAAGGAAGAAGATCAATCACCTTATTGATGATGCTTCCTCACCTTTCTCCCAGCACATTTCTTCCCCTTTTTCTGCGACAACTTGTTTACTCTTTTCTCAGCCATGATAAGTGTTTATAAGCGAAGACAAATCGTTAGTTTTAGGTCCGTGATACAGTTTAATTTGTTGACATGTATGACACTGTCTCACCGAAGGTCTCCTAGCTAAACTCACTTGTTCATGATGTAAACTACAAGTTTGAAGCTCTGCAAAACAGGATCTTGAGTCTACTCTCGAGGCACGTTATCCCAGATCTTCTTTAAATCATTCGCAGCTACATTAACCAAAAATGCCTTTGGTAATACATTCATCACTTCTTCAGTAGAAGTGTTTAGTTTCTTTTTGCATGCATAAAACTTTACGATTGCCTTTTCAGCTGCGTTACACTTAGGATCAGATAGAAATGACATGATGTCTTTACTCTACAAAAGTTTCTTTCACAATGACATCATTTCGACACTAAAATTTGCATACGTTGATCACCTCCCGATATGCACTGCATCACAACCAATCAAAGAGCATGCACACATGTCGTAAAGAATGTTTAATTGTTTCTCCACTATGCTCCTTGTAAATAGTTTTAAATGATGGACATCCTAATTCATGCATGTCGATTATTTCACAGTTTGGTAGTAGATACTCACGGAACCATTCCTTCTTTTTACAACCCTTTAAATAATCAAGATCTGCTCTTGACAAATGAGCATTCAGGATGAAAGATAGAAAGCGATAAAGTATTCCTTTTTCTTCCCACTGCAGTCCAATATTTTCAATCCATTGAGTCTCTTCTTTTTCTTCATCTGTTTGCAAACAGTAAGAGAAAGGTGGTATAAATACTAAACTGGCGAGTTTTGCTACCCACAACACAGCGCAATCCAACACAGCCACCTCTTTGATCACAAATTTATTGCCGATTCCTTTAATGCGTTGTACATCAACTATTAATGTTCTTGTCATGATGGAATAAAGCACTCTATTCTCTATCACAGTATCTCAGAGACTAAAGAAAAATTTACACTTATACCATCTATATAGGCATGAGCTTACTAGAGAGTGACCTTGATAACGAACAAGTCTAAACTTCCATAACCATGTCGACGACATCGCTGCATGTGGGAGGATCAAAATGGCGATGGAAAAGCCATCTGACCGTAAAACTGAGCCTCTAAGCCCTATATAGTTTAAACCCTCCAAGGATGGCGTCGGGAGAGGCATCGGCCCATAAAACTGTGTCATGTTTTGTTAGGTCCCTCCAAGAGGACGCCGGTAAGGGCATCTGACCATAAAACTAGGTTAGATAATATGTGCCCCCTGGTGGGAGGATCAAAATAGCGACGGGAAGGTGATCTGAACGTAAAACTGTGCCCTGTTTAGTTAGGCCCCTCCAAAATGGCGTCGGGATCGGCATCTGAAGATAAAACTAGGCCCTGTGTAGTTAGGCCCCTCCAAGGTGACGTCGGGAAGGGCATCTGACCGTAAAACTAGGTTTGGCCATAAGTGCCCCCTCTGGTTGGAGAATCAAAATGGCGAAAGAAAGGTCATATGACCGTAAAACTGTGCCCTGTGTAGTTATCCCCCTCCAAAATTGCGTTGGGAAGGGCATATGACCGTAAAACTAGGCCCTGTGTAGTAAGGCCCCTCGATGAGGTTAGTTGGGCTCTCTTATGCGAATCCACATTGCCCAAATACTTAGGATGGCGTCGCGAAAATTCCCATTTCCCTACTACACAGTATGGCATCGGGAAGGGCATCTAGTCGTGAAACTGAGGTTAGGCCCCTCCATTAGGTTAGGCTTGCTCTCTTACGCGAATCCACATTGCCCTACTACTCAAGATGGCGTCGCGAGGAGGCACATTCTCCTACTAATCAAGGTGGCATCGTGAAGTGCATCCAGGATGGAGACTGCTGCCGTCGGGAAAGGCATCTGCCCGTACAAGTGGGGTTATGCCCCTCCAAGCTGGCGAATCTGAGGTTGGGCTTGCTCTCTTATGCAAAATCCGCGTAGGGAAGGGCAACTGCCCGTAAAAGTGAGGTTAGACCCCATCCAGGAGGGCGACTGTGAGGTTAGGCTTGCTCACTTATGTAAAAGCCACGTCGGGAAGGGCAACTCACCTTGAAAGTGAGGTTAGGCACCTCCAATATGGCGTCTGTGACGATAGGCTCGCTCTCTTATGCAAAATCCGCGAATCGGCATTACACTACTACTCTACTAGGGGTCAATGACCTCGGATGAGAACGCTAATAGTTACACTGCTAGGGGTCAATGACCTCGGATGCTGACACCACAGAAATTGCTTACGAGGTTACTTAGAACCCGCCCAGTCCCTCTACTGTTAACAGTTTTGTAATTATCTTCTTACAAGATTACAACTTTCTAGTATATTCCTCGGTTACTTACCAACGTACATACTGTAAACTTCTGACATAATTGCCAACTTACACACTGTAAACTCCTCGCACAATTACCAATTTACGCAGTAAACTCCTCACATAACAGACAACTTACGTCTTGTAATCTCCCCACAGAATGGCTAACTTACATCTTGTAAACTCCAACAGGACTGCCCCCACCCCCCCACCACCACCACCACACTGTGGAGAAAATATTACATTGTTATTCCATTTTAGCCGAATGGAACTAGGAATTTTGTTAAAAAAGAGCCTTTTTAAAGGCCTTGTTGTCTTATCAGCCAATTCTTTCCTTTCTTTCTTTCTTTAATTATTAACAATATTTTTAACGGAAATACGTACAAAATGTCCATCCTCCCAGTTAATCGATTTGTATAGCGCCATAGGAAGAAGTGAAATGGTAAATGGTACATAAAAGTGTAAACATACTCCGGGATGGGTTTAAAGCAATTGTTGAGGAATGTGAAAATAGGTCTGTACATTTAAAGGTGGTAAGGAATTGTAAAGATCCCCTACATTATAACAGAGAAGAAAAGAGAATAAGTAGGAGGTGCAGGTTGGAACGAAATAGAGTTAGAAGTGGTTATGTAAGTAAGGAGAAATTGAAAGAACTTACTAGGAAATTGAATCTAGCAAAGAAGTCAGCAAGCATAATTGGAGGTCATACAAATTTTAGTGAAAAATGGAAGGGTACGTATAGGTACATTAAGGCTGAAACAGGTTCAAAGAAGGACATTCCAGGAATCATTAATGAACAAGGGGAGTGTGTATGTGTGGATCTTCATAAGGCATAAGTATTCAGTCAGTAGTATGTAAAAATTGTTGATTACAAGGATAATGTCCAGATAGGGGAGGTGAACAATACTAAAGAAGTGTTACAATTTACCTATGATAACAAAAATATTTACAGTAAGATATAAAAGTTGAAAACGAGAAAAGCAGCTGGAATTGATAAGATTTCTGGGGATAAACTAAAGGCAATGGGTTGAGATATAGTACCATATATGAAATACATATTTGATTTATTGTTTGGTTGAAGGAGCTATACCAAATGAATGGAGAGTTGCTATAGTAGCCCCTGTGTATAAAGGAATACATAGGTGATAGACATAAAGCTGAAAATTACAGGCCAGTCAGTTTGACATTCATTGCATGTAAGCTTCGGGAAACCATTGTTTCTGATTATATTAGACATGTTTGCGAAATTAATAACTGGTTTGACAGAAGGCAGTTTGGGTTTAGGAAAGGTTATTCCACTGAAGCTCAGCTTGTAGGTTTTCAGCAAGATATAGCAGATATCCTGGATTCAGGAGGCCAACTCTATTGCGGTTGACCTATCTAAGGCGTTTGATAGGGTAGATCATGGGAGACTACTGGCAAATATAAGTGCTATTGGACTAGAAAAAAGAGTGACTGAACGAGTGGCTACATTTCTAGAAAACAGAACTCAGAGAATTAGATGAAGCGAAGCTTTATCTGACCCTGTAATAATTAAGAGGGAAATTCCTCAAGGCAGTATTATTGGACATTTATGTTTTCTTATATATATCAATGATATGTGTAAAGAAGTGGAATCAGAGATAAGGCTGTTTGCAGGTGATGTTATTCTGTTCAGAGTAATACATAAGTTACAAGATTGTGAACGGCTGCAGGGTGACCTCGATAGTGTTGTGAGATGGACGGTGGGCAATGGTATGATGATAAACGGGGTTAAAAGTCAGGTTGTGAGTTTCACAAACAGGAAAAGTCTTCCCATGTTTAATTACTGCGTTGATGGGGTGAAAGTTCCTTTTAGGGATCATTGTAATTACCTAGGTGTTAATATAAGAAAAGACCTTCATTTGGGGTAATCACATAAATGTGATTGTTAATAAAGGGTACAGATCTCTGCACATGGTTATGAGGGTATTTAGGGGTTGCAGTATGAATGTAAAGGAGAGGCCATATAAGTATCTGGTAAGACCCCACCTAGAGTATGGTTCCAGTGTATGGGACCCTCACCAGTATTACTTGATTCAAGAACTTGAAAAAATCCAAAGAAAAGCAGCTCGATTTGTTCTGTGTGATTTCCGACAAAAGAGTAGCGTTACAAAAATGTTGCAAAGTTTGGGCTGGGAAGACTTGTCTTTGAAAGTAGGAAAGATCACAATATGAAGAAAAAGTTGGAATTCAAGAGGACAAATTGGGGCAAATATTCGTTTGTAGGAAGGGGAGTTAGGGATTGGAATAACTTACCAAGGAAATGTTCAATACTGTTCCAATTTCTTTGCGATCACTTAAGAAAAGGCTAGGAAAACAACAGATAGGGAATCTGCCACCTGGGCGACTGCCCTGAATGCAGATCAGTAATGATTGATTGATTGATTGATTGATTGATTGATTGATTGATTGATTGATTGATTGATTGATTGATTGATTGATTGATTGATTGATTGATTGATTGATTGATTGATTGATTGATTGATTGATTGATTGATTGATTGATTGATTGATTGATTGATTGATTGATTGATTGATTGAGGACTTCGCATGTGCTGTGACGAAGGGTAGGCTCTGATGTATGATACACCCGCTTGCCGCGCGCATTCGTCAGTCTGACAGTCTCTTTAGTGTCTGTTGTTTTCTTAATGTGTACTCAAATACTAAATGATTGTTAATTGTATTATCACGCCGTATTTCATTGTAATACATGTGTAATATTGTTCCTTTGGTGAACGTTTTATTGTATGGTCTTGAATCAAAAAACTCAAAAAAACTATTATTAGCGCACTTAAGTTGGTAAACTGTCAGCCTTTTCCTCTCTGTCGAAATTCAATCAGAGCATTAAAAACGTACCGCTTTGTAGCTTTTTTATAGTTTTGATATATAATTTCCCCTCCCTGTTCTAATTCCCAATTGCCACTACTGATTACCAACTTATACTTTGTTAAACTCCTCACATAATAGACAACTTACATCTTGTAAACCGCTCACATAGTAAACAACTTACATGTTGTAAACTCACCGCATAATGAACAACTTACACATTGTAAGCTCGTCACATAATTGCCAACTTAGCCTACCTCTCGCAAACTCCTCACATAACTGCTAACTTCCACATTGTAAACTCCTGATATAAGTGATAACTTCCACATTGTAAACTCCTCACATACGTAGCGACAAGAAGCTGAACTTTTCTCATTATTGCTATCATGCCTACAGTCACAAGAAACACTTGCAGTTCTCTTCTCACGTGCACCCTTTTGGAATTACTTCTGTTAGCGCTACAACTGATGAAACTATGAAACAGATATATTCATTAATCAGTGCAGAGCAATTAGCGCCCCCGTCAGACTGCCTGGCAGCCTTATAAACAACAGTTGACATATTGTTAGGAAATATTGAGTGACGTCACAGCCACCAGCTGGCGGGTGTCTCGGAATAATCAAGTCGTTTTAGTGGCTCTCTTGTTGCCTAAATATTTAGCCACACAGGAATAGGATAATTGGCAGGTTAACCCAAACTGAACTCTACTTCAAACGCTCACAGGATACAAGCATTCAATAAAAATGGCGGGGTAGTGAGCCTCTAGGACAAAGAGACTTTCTTCTCGGCCGGATCTCCGTTTCCAAAGCAGCTTGGCCGCGATAAACACATCACTCAGCACGGAATGTCTATTAGGAAATAGCTTCTGCTAGGTCTTTAAATGATCCCCACGCCGCTTTGAGCGTTTCTTATTCTGTCGGGCTTTAACGAAAATGAGCATTACATTCTACAATACATACATGCATACATAAATACATACATACTTTTATGTATTCATACATACATACATACATACATACATACATACATACAGCCAACAGAATGGGACGACGGGTTTCGCTTGAGTTAATTAGGGCTCAGAAGGTGACAGGAGCAGTAGCGGCGATTAGGGGGAACGGGAGGGGGAGAAACAGTCGCTAGTCGCCCCCCCCCCTCTCTCTCCACTACTTTGTGGAGAAAAAATATTTTTTTTTCCATTTTAGCAACCAATTTTTTTAAGATCGGAGAGACTGAAGAACCTAAGCGATATTAGTCTAAACATCGTCTGAAACTAGAAATTATTTTAAAAATTCTGTACGATCGCTATTGTTTTTTCAGTGAATTCCTTCTTTTATTTCTTTAATTATTAAGAAAAATACTTACTGGAAATACGCACAAAATGTCGTTCGTTGCGGCTAACCGATTCATACAACACAGCAGCGTGTAGTATGTGCTGTGAGGAAGGGTAGGAGAGGTATATTTTTGCCATGGTCGTGGACACTGAGGTATAATTCACCTTCTTGCCGCGCGCATTCGTCAATCTCGCAGTCTCACTCAATAAATGTGCCTGTTACTTTCTTAGTGTGTAGTCAAATATCAAATGACTTTGTAATTGCATAATTACGCCGTACTTCTATTTAATTGTAATACATGTGAAAGTTTTATTGTATCCGCACTCAACATTTACGTCTCTATTGAAATTCGCTCAGACAGCATGAAAAATCTTACCATTTTGTAGCTATATTTTTATTTTCCATAGCCCTAAAATCATGGGTACTTTTTGTTGTTTATAAATTTTTTGCCTTCCCCCCACTTCTAACTCCCAATCGCCGCTACTGGAAAGGAGCAAATATCAGTGTTCTCTTGATGGCTTATTATTATAATTATTATTATTAATATTATTATTATTATTATTATTAGTAGTAGTAGTAGTAGTAGTAGTAGAGAGATATTTATTAAAGAAATGCTGGGGTGAGTGGCTCAGACGTTTGAGGTGCTGGCCTTCTGACCCCAACTTGGCAGGTTCGATCCTGGCTCAGTCCTGTTCTTAAATTAATTAATTAATTAATTAATTAAACAAATAAATCAATAGCCTTGTAAATCCCCAAACGGCTATAACATCCTGCAATTTAGGGAGAATGCTCAGTTAAAAACAACAGGTGAGCTGGTCCAAAGGTGCATTATTATATTGGTTATTTCCTAGTTTGTTTCGTCAGAACGCATTACTGCATTGTGTACACTTGTGTAGTATTTGAAGGTGCTCAAATACTTCAGCCTAATGTCGGTAGATTTGCTGACACGTAAAATAACTCCTGCGGGACAAAATTCCGGCCTTTCGGCGTCTCCGAAAACCTTCAAAAAGTAGTTAGTGGGGCATAAAAACGTTATTATTATTATTATTATTATTATTATTATTATTATTATTATTATTATTATTATTATTAATGAAGTAATAAATTCAATAGATTTCACAAACATTAAAAAGTGGAAATATTTCATGCTCTCTTCTCTTTTCGAGGGGAGGAGGGGCTTTAAACACGTTTTCAGATACAGATGGAAATGAATGATACGAGGATTGGGGCAGCTATTTTTTAGATATGTGAACGTTTCACAAACGTATATGTGTCGTGTGGAAGTTCTACAGCCTTAGTGTGTATGGAGAACGACAGATGGCTCTGTGATAGCTGGTAGTAGCGCAGCGAGGGCTGTGAAATCAGTCAGTTGGTGAGTGTCGTGCGAGATGGAAGTAACTCGTGTTGGACTGCGGGCTTACATCAAAATAGCTGTTCTCCGAGGGAGAAATGCGATGGAATGTCACAGTGAATTAGTGGAAGCTCTTGGGAATAATATCCTACCATACCGTACAGCATCGCGGTGGGTAGGAAAGTTTCAGCAAGGACGTGTGTCAACCAGTGATGAGCTGCAACTGCGCAAAATCGCATCGCCGTGGGTACCGCATGCACTGACGAAAGTTCAAAGGTGGGTGCGCTGTGCAATATGCTCCGACCACCTTGCACGCTGGCAACAGGACGGCGATCAATTCTTGTCACGAATTATCTCCATCGATGAATTTTGGACCAGGGCATACGAACCAGAACTGAAACGTCAGTCTGCGGAGTGGTGACATGCTGGATCACCAAGGAGCAGAAGGTCCGCCGCAATCCTTCCCCAGGCAAATTGATGGTGATCGTCGTGTATGACGTATATTACCGTAATAACATAGTGTGTTACGATATTTCAGTGCTATTCAGTGTCCACACATATAGTTAACACCTTGTCCTTTCGTCTGTATATGTCACATTTTCCTACCGGACTGGTATCTTCAAGAAAAAAATAGTTGCCATGACTTTTGCCCCAACCCTCGTATGTAGATAGTCCCTCAGAATAGGCTATGTATTACGATTTTTTTCTATTTCGCAGAATAGAACCTTTCACGTTCGGAATTAAGATTGATGTGTGACTAGGAAGGCTCCGAAGAGCAGGCCCCTGACAATCCACCGATCGAGAGGTATTTTGTACTTGCTGACAGGCAAGTCAAGCTTGGTACATAAATAGCTTGTTTTTTCTACGTCCACATCCTGAGC